>NC_071265.1:28030853-28035853 GCF_023375685.1 Ictalurus furcatus | reverse complement strand
TATTAAACGTGGTGACTTTTACAAAATTTGGATTTTGAAACTGTCTGACGTCAAATTCTTCATCATCTATACACGACACAAAGACCTCATTACAGACCGTGACTACACACAAATGTGTAGACCCTCTAATCAGGTTTGAGCATTAGTCAGTCCCTCCAGGATTTTGTGATTTTGCGATTGCAGAAATTCACGCAAACTCCGCAGTATTTAGAGGAGCTTGCATTATTTCAAAGTTACCGCAGATTTGGGGAACAAGAGAGTTCGGCTGTGTCCCAAACTGCATACTTGCCTACTATAGTCCTGTAGTGGGGAAATATACATGTATCTCGGCTACAATATAGACGGTAAGTATGCGGTTTGAAACGCAGCCCACAGCTGTGTTATATTTAATTTATACCATGGTCTGTCTGAATACTTGATTCTGATGGCTGGAAGGTGTATGTTCATACTAATATATATATATATATATATATATATATATATATATATATATATATATATATATATATATATATATATATATATAATTCCTAATGTAATGTAAAGATGTAAGATGTAGTTATTAATTTAAAAAAAGGGGGATATATTCAGAATTCTGTATTTTTAATGTGTTTTAAAGGCATCTTGCAAAAGGGGGGCCTCGGTCAAATGATAATGCCATTTGGGGGGCCTTGCCCTGGAAAAGTTTGGGAACCCCTGGTATAATGCACAGGTAGTTCCAGTCAGTTTAATCACCGTTCTAAATTAACGCTCTGCCTATAAACACCTGTAACCATAGTAACAGCTACAGTTGCATACCGTATTTAAACTCACAGCTTCAGTATTAGTAGAGATGCGGCACAGACGCAGATAAATCACACGCGCACAATCTCTCTCTCTCTCTCTCTCTCTCTCTAATAACTATTTACTGTAATTCATTCAAATAAATGTAATCTTATCACACTACTTTATCTCTGTGTATGATTTAGAGCAGAATTCTACATCTGACAACCCGTATATAAAATAACTAACGGAAATGAACCGTTATTTTTATCCTTACAGTCACATTTTGCACTGCAAACATGAACAACAGATTTAGCTTGCCAATTCTGCCAAGTGACCATGGTATAAGTGGGATAATCCATGGCTAGGTGTGCGTTACGTGATTTTAATGCACTCTGCTTTGCGTTCGGTGCTTCTTTGTCTCCACATTGTGTCTTTTTTTTCTCAATTCATTTTATTTGTACAGCGCTTTTCACAACGGACATTGTCTCAAAGCAGCTTTACAGGAATATATAAACACAGGATAGAGATTTTAAGTGTGTGGATTTATCCCTATTGGGCGAGCCGGTGGTGACGGTGGTGAGGAAAAACTCCCTGAGATGATCTGAGGAAGAAACCTTGAGAGGAACCCGACTCAGAAGGGAACCCGTCCTCATCTGGGTAACGACGGATAGTGTGAAAGTAAAGGAGATTAATTCATTATGGTTTTATATGAAGTCTTTGTTGAACTAGTTCAGTAAAGTCTTAAAATAGTATAATGCAAACAGCCGTGGATTATCCCTTATTATATACTAATATATAGCACATATTATATCCTAATTTATATTTTGGAACATAATGATAACATATTAAAATATATCACATTTCCACATGGGACATTACGTTTAAAGATGTTAGCAGAGTGTTTTTCCCGGATAAATTCAGTTAATTCCGTTTTATTTATATGGCACTCTCAGCAGCAGACAAAGCAGCGTTACAGAAATCCGGATGGAGATGTGGATGTAAATGTAGATATAGATGTAGATTTAGATCCCTTTTTTGCTCGCTTTCGGTCACATGAATGAAGTCTGACGTGCAGAGACGTGATGATGTTGGACAGTGTTTTAGAATGTGATGTTGGCAGAAGGGAGACTCTTGAGGAATGCTCTCTTTTAGAGGAAAGGAGTCTCTCCGCCACCTTATCTAAGGAGCATGGAGAGCGTGTTTCGAACACCCTTTTCCCTTTGATCACTTCCATCTGTTCCCTCCATCACGGTGCCTTCTGGAAGCTTTGGCAGCAAAAGTGCAGTCTGATTTCTCTGAGTTTTGGCTTTTAAGTTACTAGTTAAATCTATTTTGTGCATTAATAATGGCCATGATGCTGTCAAACATACTGCTACTTCTTCGTTTGTGTGTGTGTATGTGTGTGTGTGTGTGTGTGTGTGTGTGTGTAGTTTAGTTAAATGGAATGGAGAGGTAATCTTGAAAGAACAAAGCGTCTATTCTCCGGCAGTAGACGGAGATAAGGTGGGTGAGTACTGGAGCAGAAGAGGATAAGAAATGAACCAGTGGGTTAGAGCACGAGATCACAGCAGCGCTCACGTTAATTAACGTACCAGATGGAGACACAAAGACATAAGCGGTGGATGGAGAGACAGGATGGAGTGAAAAAGGAGCCATAACAGAGTAAGAGAGAGAGAAAAAGAAAGGATTGTTGGAGCAGACAGAGGGGTGAAACCAAAGGTGTTGCACTCGTGGGTCGTTTTCACTTCATTCGAACGATGACATCACTTTCAGCTGCTGGCCTTCAGATGTTCTCCATGTGGAGAGAGAGAGAGAGAGAGAGAGTGTGTGTGTGTGTGTGTGTGTGTGTGTGTGTGTGTGGGGTGGGGGGTGGGTGATATGCATAGCTAGTTAACTCCAGTTAACTTTTCTAAAAGTTTAATAAGTTCAGGCTGTTCCTGTGGCATTTTTGGACATGTGATTAAATTAAGTATTAACCAGAAAACTAGATTGATATAGTTAGCTCCAGAATTATTGGCACCATTGGTTAAAATGGGTGAAAAGGATTATGAAAAATGTCTTTGAGAATAATTAGCTTAATTATCCACACTGAATTTAGCATTTAAATTAAGTAAATTTTATAACCCCAATTCCAATAAAGTTGGGATGCTGAGTAAAATGCAAATAAATGTAAATGAAAACTTAATGCAATGATTTGCAAATCTCATAAACCCAGATGTTATTCACAGTAGAACATAGAAAACATATCAAATGTTCAAACTGAGGAAATGCACCATTTTAAGGAAAAATTAAGGGAATTTTGAATTTGATGGCCGCAACACATCTCAAAAAAGTTGGGATGGGGGCAGCAAAAGGCTGGAAAAGTAAGTGTTACTAAAAAGAAACAGCTGGAGGTGAATTGGCAACAGGTCAGTAACATGATTGGGTATAAAAAGAGGATCTTAGAGAGGCGGATTCTTTCAGAAGTAAAGATGGACAGAGGTTCACCAATCTGTGAAAAACTGCCTCTACAATTTGTGGAACAGTTTCAGAATAATGTTCCTCAACGTAACATTGCGAAGACTATGACTATCTCATCATCTACACTACATAATATCAAAAGTTTCAGAGAATCTGGAGAAATCTCTGTGCATTAGGGACAAGGATGAAAATCAATATTACATGCCCGTGATCTTCGGGCCCTCAGACGACACTTCATTAAAAACAGGCATGATTCTTTAATGGAAATCACTGCATGGGCTCAGAAACATCTCCAGAACTCATTGTCTGAAAACAGTTCGCCATGCCATCCACAAATGCTGGTTAAAGCTCTACCATGCAAAGAAAAATCCATATGTGAACCTGATCCAGAAACGCCGCTGTCTTCCCTGGGCCAAAGCTCATTTAAAATGGACTGAGGCAAAGTGGAAATCCGTTCTGTGGTCAGATGAATCAAAATTTGAAACATTTTTTGGAAACCATGGACGCTGCGTCCTCTAAACTAAAGAGGACTAAAGAGGAGAGGGACCATCCGGCTTTTTCCCAGCACTCAGTTCAAAAGCCTGCATCTCTGATGGTATGGGGGTGCACTAATGCCTATGGAATGGGCAGCTTGCACATCTGGAGAGGCACCATCAATGCTGAAAGGTATATCCAGGGGTTTAGAGCAACATCTGCTTCCCTCCAGATTCCATCCCTTCTTTACTTCTGAGAGACTCCGCCTCTCTAAGATACTCTTTTTATACCCAATCATGTTACTGACCTGTTGCCAATTAACCTCATTAAGTTGCAAAATGTTCCTCCAGCTGTTTCTTTTTAGTAACATTTACTTTTCCAGCAATTTGTTGCCCCATCCCAACTTTTTTGAGACGTGTTGCAGCCATCAAATTCAAAATTACCTTATATTTTCCTTAAAATGGTACATTTCCTCAGTTTAAAACATTTGACATGTTGTTTCTGTTCTATTGTGAATAACATGGGTTTATAAGATTCGCAAATCATTGTATTCTGTTTTTATTTACATTTTACACATTGTTCCAACTTTTTTGGACTTGGGGTCGTATAAAACGAAATAAAACCAGTTTAAAACTTTATATTATTGCAGCCAATACAGTATTTGAGCAAAGAGACTGTTTACAAATATAACATTCAGACCGTTGTGTAATGAAAGTAACTCGAACACTAGCCATGTTGTCTAGCTAGTGGTTGATGTGTTTACTGTCCCTGCACTCCGTCAGGTTTCATATTAATCAGGCTAATAATAGCAGCAGCACATAGTTATGACTTTTTTCAGCACTTCTATGTACATCATCACCCAGTACACATTCTTCTAGAACTGTTCTCTTAATCCTGCGTCTCTTTGGGCCATCTAGGCATAGGTATATTTCCCGACTACAGAGAATACGCTGTACCGAGACTTAGCAAATAGCATTTGAGAAACTTGCTGGATGTTCTGGTGAGAACACTGACTACGCTCATTGACCTGTAGTGCCGTGGTTCCATTTCTGCGTCTATTCATCTTTTGCCGCTGTCCGTTCCATGCACTGTGCATTGCTGGAAGTTATCAGGTCTTTCCTGCTGGTGTCATTTCCCCTTCTGGAGTTGCAAAAACAAGTGCTCATTATCTATTTTTTAACAAACAAGTGAAATTCCTTCTAGCGACAGCATAGCAAACAGAGGAGAGGCCTGAACTCTTATCCACAGCTGGAAATAAACAGTGCCCGGCAGAGCCGTTATCTCCCTCGCAGGCCGTCTTT